>NC_142807.1:1261285-1275611 GCF_049724085.1 Artemia sp. Qi Xiang Cuo | reverse complement strand
CTTTGAAAAATCACTAAAATGTAACTGTGACAAGGTAAACCACGACCAAACACTACTGAAATATTCCAACTCTTGCATTTCAAAGAAAGAAAATCAAAATGAACTTTGAAAAATAAATAAAATCTAACTGTGACAAGGTAAACAACAACCAAACACTACTGAAATATTCCAACTCTTGCATTTCAACGAAATAAATTCAAAATGAACTTTGAAAAATCAATAAAATGTAACTGTGACAAGGTAAACCTCAGCCAAACACTACTGAAATATCCCAACTTTTGCATTTCAACTAAAGAAATTCAAAACGAACTTTAAAAAATCAAGAAAATGTAACTTTTACAAGGTAAACCACAGCCAAACACTACTGAAATAATCCAACTCTGGCTTTTCAACGAAAGAAATTCAAATTGAACTTTGAAAAATCAAGAAAATGTAACTGTGACAAGGTAAACCACAACCAAACACTACCGAAATAATCCAACTCTTGCATTTCAACGAAAGAAATTCAAAATGAACTGTGAAAAATCAATAAAATGTAACTTTGATAAGGTAAACCACAAACAAACACTACTGAAATATTCCAACTCTTGCATTTCAACGAAAGAAATTCAAAATGAACTTTGAAAAATCAAGAAAATGTAACTTTCAATAGGTAAACCACAACCAAACACTACTGAAATATTAAAGCTCTTGATTTTCAACTAAAGAAATTAAAATTTAAATTTGAAAAATAAAGAAAATTTAACTGTGACAAGTTAAACCACAACCAAACTCTACTTAAATATTCCATCTCTTGAATTTCAACGAAATAAATTCAAAATGAACTTTGAAAAATCAAGAAAATGTAACTATGATAAGGTAAACCACGACCAAACACTACTGAAATATTCCAACTCTTGCATTTCAACGAAAGAAATTCAAAATGAACTTTGAAAAATCAAGAAAATGTAACTGTGAAAAGTTAAACCACAACCTAACACTGCTTAAATATTACATCTGTATAATTAAAACTATATAAATTAAAAATGAACATGGAAAAATCAAGAACATGTAACTCTGACAAGGTAAACCACTACCAAACACCACTGAAATATTCCAACTCTTGCATTTCAACGAAAGATATTCAAAATGAACTTTGAAGAATCAAGAAAATGTAACTGTGACAAGCTAAACCACAACCAAACACTACTGAAATATTCCAACTCTTGCATTTCAACGAAAGAAATTCAAAATGAACTTTGAACAATCAAGAAAATGTAACTGTAACAAGGTAAACCACACCCAAACAATACTGAAATAGTCCAACTCTATCATTTAAACGAAATAAATTCAAACAGAACTTTGAAAAATCAAGAAAATGTAACTGTGACATGGTAAACCATAAGCAAACACTACTGAAATAGTCCAACTCTTGCATTTCAATGAAAGAAATTCAAAATGAACTTTGAAAAATCAAGAAAATGTAACTGTGACAAGGTAAACCATGACCATACACTACTGAAATATTCCAACTCTTGCATTTCAATGAAAGAAATTCAAAATGAACTTTGAAAAATCAAGAAAATGTAACTGTGACACAGTAAACCACAACCAAACACTATTGAAATATTCCAACTCTTGCATTTCAACGAATGAAATTCAAAAATAACTTTGAAGAATCAAGAAAATGTATCTTTGACAAGGTAAACCACAACCAAACACTACTGAAATATTCCAACTCTTGCATTTCAACGAAAGAAATTCAAAATGAACTTTGAAAAATCAAGAAAATGTAACTGTGACAAGGTAAACCACAGCCAAACACTACTGAAATATTCCAACTCTTTCATTTCATAGAAGGAAAATCTAAATCAGATTTGTAAAATAATGAAAATGTAACTGTGACAAGGTAAACCACAACCATACACTATTGAAATATTCCAACTCTTGCATTTCAATGAATGAAATTCAAAATGAACTTTGAAAAATCAACAAAATGTAACTGTTACAAGGTAAACCACAGTCATACACTACTGAAATATTCCAACTCTTACATTTCAACGAAAGAAATTCAAAATGAACTTTGAAAAATTAAGGGAATGTAACTGTGACAAGGTAAACCACAACCAAACACTATTGAAATATTCCAACTCTTGCATTTCAACGAATGAAATTCAAAATGAACTGTGAAAAATTAAGGGAATGTAACTGTGACAAGGTAAACCACAACCAAACACTAGTGAAATATTCCAACTCTTGCATTTCAACGAAAGAAATTCAAAATGAACTTTGAAAATTTAAGGGGATGTAACTGTGACAGGGTAAACTACAATAACACACTACTGAAATATTCCAACTCTTGCATTTCAATGAAAGAAATTCAAAATGAACTTTGTAAAATCAAGAAATGTAACTCTGACAAGGTAAACCATGACCAAACACTACTGAAATATTCCAACTCTTGCATTTCAGTAAAAGAAATTCAAAATGAACTTTGAAAAATCAAGAAGATGTAACTGTGACAAGGTAAACCGCAACCAAACACTACTGAAATATTCCAACTCTTGCATTTCAACGAAAGAAATTAAAAATGAACTTTGAAAAATCAATAATAAGTAACTGTGACAATGTAAACCACAACGAAACACTAGTGAAATATTCCAACTCTTGCATTTCAACGACAGAAATTCAAAATAAACTTTGAAAAATTAAGGGACTGTAACTGTGACAGGGTAAACTACAATAACACACTACTGAAATATTCCAACTATTGCATTTCAACGAAAGAAATTCAAAATGAACTTTTAAAAATCAAGAAAATGTAACTGTGACTAAGTAAACCACGACCAAACACTACTGAAATAGTCCAACTATTGCATTTCAACGAAATAAATTCAAAATGAACTTTGAAAAATCAATAGAATTTAACTGTGACAAGGTAAACCATAAACAGACACTACTGAAATAGTCAAACTCTTGCATTTCAACGAAATAAATTAAAATTAACTTTTAAAAATAAATAAAATGTAAATTTTCCAAGGTATAACACAACACAACACAAATTAAATATTCCAACACTTGCTTTTCAACGAAAGATTTTCAAATTGAACTTTGAAAATTCAATAAAATTTAACTTTGACAAGGTAAACAACAACCAGACACTAGTGAAATAGTACCACTCGTTCTTTACAACAAAACAAATTCAAAATGAGCATTGGAAAATCAATGAAATTTAACTGAGACCAGTAAAAACCCGGCCAAAAGCTTCAGAAATATTACAACTCTTGCATTTCGACTAAAAACATTCAAAAATGAGCTTTGAAATATCATTAAAAGTTAATTTTAACAGGTTAAACCACGACCAAACGCTACTGAAATATTCCAAATAATGAATTTCAACAAAAGAAATCCAAAATGAACTTTGAAAAATCAAGAAAATTTAACTGTGACAAGGTAAACCACAAGCAAACACTACTGAAATATTCCAGCTCTTGCATTTCAACGAAAGAAATTCAAAATGAACTTTGAAAAATCCAGAAAATTTAACTGTGACAAGGTAAACCACAACCAAACACTTCTGAAATATTTCAACTCTTGCATTTCAAAGAAAGAAATTCAAAATGAACTTTTAAAAATCTTTAAAATGTAACTGTGACAAGGTAAACAACAACCAAACACTTCTTAAATATTCCTACTCTTGCATTTCAACGAAAGAAATTCAAAATGAACTTTGAAAAATCACGAAAATGTAACTGTGACAAGGTAAACCATAACCAAACACAGCTGAAATATTCCAACTCTTGCATTTCAAAGAATGAAATTCAAAATGAACATTGAAAAATCAAGAAAATGTAACTGTGACAAGGTATACCACAACCAAAAACTATTGAAATATTCCAACTCTTTCATTTCAACGAAAGAAATTCAAAATGAACATTGAAAAATCTAGAAAATGTAACTGTAACAAGTTATACCACAACCATACACTACTGACATATTCCAAATCTTCCATTTCAACGAAAGAAAGTCACAATGAACATTGAAACATCAAGAAAATGTAACTGTGACAATGTATAACATAACCAAACACTACTGAAATATTTTAACTCTTGCATTTCAACCAAATAAATTCAGAATTAAATTTTAAAAATCTTGAAAATTTATTTGTTAATAGGTAAACCACAACCAACCACTACGGAAATATTAAAAATCTTTCATTTCAAAGAAAGAAATTCAGAATGAACTTTAAAAAATCATGAAAATGTAAATGTGACGAGGTATACCAGAACCAACCTCTCCTGAAATATTCCAACTCTTGAATTTCAACGAAAGAAATTCAAATGTACTTTGAAAAATCAAGAAAATGTAACAGTGACAAGGTAAACAATGACCAAACAATACTGAAATATTCCAACTCTTGCTTTTCAACGAAAGAAATTCAAAATGATCTTTTAAAAATCAAGAAAATGTAACTGTGACAATGTAAACCACAACCAAACACTACTGAAATAGTCCAACTCTTGCATTTCAACGAAAGAAATTCAAAATGAACTTTGAAAAATCACTAAAATGTAACTGTGACAAGGTAAACCACGACCAAACACTACTGAACTATTCCAACTCTTGCATTTCAACGAAAGAAATTCAAAATGAACTTTGAAAAATCAATAAAATGTAACTGTGACAAGGTAAACCACAACAAAACACTACTGAAATATTCCAACTCTTGCATTTCAACGAAAGAAATTCAAAATGAACTTTGAAAAATCAATAAAATGTAACTGTGACAAGGTAAACCACAGCCAAACACTACTGAAATATTCCAACTTTTGCATTTCAACGAAAGAAATTCAAAATGAACTTTGAAAAATCAAGAAAATGTAACTTTTACAAGTTAAACCACAGCCAAACACTTCTGAAATAATCCAACTCTTTCTTTTCAACTAAAGAAATTCAAAATGAACTTTGAAAAAACAATAAAAAGTAACTGTGACAAGGTAAAACACAACCAAACACTACTGAAATATTCCAACTCTTGCATTTCAAAGAAGGAAATTCAAAATGAACTTTGAAAAATCAAGAAAATTTAACTTTGACAAGGTAAACCCACATCCAAACACTACTGAAATATTCCAACTCTTGCATTTCAGCGAAAAAAATTCAAAATGAACTTTGAAAGATCAAGAAAATGTAACTTTGCATAGGTAAACCACAACCAAACACTACTGAAATATTCCAACTCTTGCTTTTCAACTAAAGAAATTCAAATTGAACTTTGAAAAATCAAGAAAATGTAACTGTGACAAGTTAAACCACAACCAAACACTACTGAAATATTCCATCTCTTGCATTTCAACGAAAGAAATTCAAAATGAACTTTGAAAAATCATGAAAATTTAACTGTGACAAGTTAAAACACAGCCAAACACTACTGAAATATTCCAACTCTTGCATTTCAACGAAAGAAATTCAAAATGAACTTTGAAAAATCAAGAAAATGTAACTGTGACAAGGTAAACCATAACCATACACTACTGAAATATTCCAACTCTTGCATTTCAATGAAAGAAATTCAAAATGAACTTTGAAAAATCAAGAAAATGTAACTGTGACACAGTAAACCACAACCAAACACTATTGAAATATTCCAACTCTTGCATTTCAACGAATGAAATTCAAAAAGAACTTTGAAGAATCAAGAAAATGTAACTATGACAAGGTAAACCACAACCAAACACTACTGAAATATTCCAACTCTTGCATTTCAAGGAAAGAAATTCAAAATGAACTTTGAAAAATCAAGAAAATGTAACTGTGACAAGGTAAACCACAGCCAAACACTACTGAAGTATTCCAACTCTTGCATTTCAATGAAAGAAATTCAAAATGAACTTTGAAAAATCAAGAAAATGTAACTGTGACAAGGTGAACCACAACCAAACACTACTGAAATATTCCAACTCTTGCATTTCAATGAAAGAAATTCAAAATGAACTTTGAAAAATCAAGAAAATGTAACTGTGACAAGGTAAACCACAGCCAAACACTACTGAAATATTCCAACTCTTGCATTTCAACGAAATAAATTCAAAATGAACTTTTAAAAATTAAGGGAATGTAACTGTGACAAGGTAAACCACAACAAAACACTATTGAAATATTCCAACTCTTGCATTTCAACGAAAGAAATTCAAAATGAACTTCGAAAAATTAAGGGAATGTAACTGTGACAAGGTAAACCACAACCAAACACTAGTGAAATATTCCCACTCTTGCATTTCAACGAAAGAAATTCAAAATGAACTTTGAAAATTTAAGGGGATGTAACTGTGACAGGGTAAACCATGACCAAACAATACTGAAATATTCCAACTCTTGCATTTCAACTAAAGAAATTCAAAATGAACTTTGAAAAATCAAGAAGATGTAACTGTGACAATGTAAACCGAAACCAAACCCTACTGAAATATTCCAACTCTTGCATTTCAACGACAGAAATTTGAAATGAACTTTGAAAAATAATGAAAATGTAACTGTGACAAGGTAAACCACAACGACACACTAGTGAAATATTCCAACTCTTACATTTCAACGAAAGAAATTCAAAATGAACTTTGAAAAATCAAGGGAATGTAACTGTGACAGGGTAAACTACAATAACACACTACTGAAATATTCCAACTCTTGCATTTCAACGAAAGAAATTCAAAATGAACTTTGAAAAATCAAGAGGATGTAACTGTGACAAGGTAAACCGCAACCAAACACTACTGAAATATTCCAACTCTTGCATTTCAACGAAAGAAATTCGAAATGAACTTTGAAAAATCAAGAAAATGTAACTGTGACATGGTAAACCACAACCAAACACTAGTGAAATATTCCAACTCTTGCATTTCAAAGAAAGAAATTCAAAATGAACTTTGAAAAATTAAGGGAATGTAACTGTGACAGGGTAAACTACAATAACACACTACTGAAATATTCCAACTCTTGCATTTCAACGAAAGAAATTCAAAATTAACTTTGAAAAATCAAGAAAATGTAACTGTGACAAGTTAAACCACGACCAAACACTACTGAAATATTCCAACTCTTGCATTTCAACGAAAGAAATTCAAAATTAACTTTGAAAAATCAAGAAAATGTAACTGTGACAAGGTAAACCTCAACCAAACACTACTGAAATATTCCAACTCTTGCATTTCAACGAAAGAAATTCAAATGAACCATGAAAAATTAAGGGAATGTAACTGTGACATGGTAAACCACAACCAAACACTAGTGAAATATTCCAACTCTTGCATTTCAACGAAAGAAATTAAAAATGAACTTTGAAAAATTAAGGGAATGTAACTGTGACAGGGTAAACTACAACATCACACTACTGAAATATTCCAACTCTTGCATTTCAACGAAAGAAATTCAAAATGAACTTTGAAAAATTAAGAAAATGTAACTGTGACAAGGTAAACCACAACCAAACACTACTGAAATATTCCAACTCTTGCATTTCAATGAAAGAAATTCAAAATGAACTTTGAAAAAATCAGACCTTTGGAGGGGGAGGGGCCGGGGGGAGGGGGTCGTTCTGTGTCTCAATGCACAAAAAAAAGTATAAAAAATGGGGAGGGAATGGGAGGGGGAGGGGAGGGGAGGAGGAGGTGGGATGAGGAGGGAGGAGGGGGAGGTGGGAGGAGGAGGAGGGAGGGAGGAGGAAGAGGTGGTGGGAGGAGGAGGAGGAGGAGGAGGAGGAGGAGGAGGAGGAGGGGGACGGGGGAGGGCCTTTGGGGCACAGGGAGGGCCTTTGGGTGCCTGGGGGACATTTGGGGACCGGTGGATGGCCTTTGGGACCCCGTTGGTCCTTTGGGAGCTTGATGGGCCTTTGGGGGGCCCGGGGATGGCATTTGGGGGTCTGGGTGGGCCTTTGGGGCGCCGGTGGCCCTTTGGGAGCTTGGGGGGCCTTTGAGGGTCCGGGGGGGGCAGTTGGGGGCCTGGGGGTCATTTGGGGACCGGAGGAGGGCCTTTGGGAGCTTGGGGGGCCTTTGAGGACCGGGGGGTTCCTTCGGGGTTGGGGTAGGAGGATTGGAACCCTTTGGGGTTGGGTTAGAGGACCTCACAACACTGTTCAAATGAAACTTGTGTATTATTACGACCACAGAGTTTCACCATTAAATTCTCTTCTAAAATCTTTCCTAAAATCTTCTTTTAAAATGTCTCTAACCGTTACGCCGAAATAGTTCCATAACCTGTCTAAAACGGTTTCGCCCAAATAATCCCTAAACGTAAATTCAGCGTGTTCCTTTATTATTGGCATCTCTGCGCTAAAACATTTCAAATTAATATGAAACCTTTTCGCGCGCTAAAACAATTCATCGCTAGGATGCTTCTTGCCTAATTGTTTCCATGGCCTTTGGTTATTAATATCCTTTGGAGTTCGACCAAAAGAGTTGTTTCCGAGGCAAAGACATTAATGACTTGGATCTATTCCTGGAGAATCGTTTCTAGGCAAAAATTTTTAAAGTCTGATAGATGATGTCATTGATTGATTGATCTGTCAAGAAAGGGAAATTAATTTGTTGTTTCTAAGGGGAATTATTGATTCACGATAGGTGAATTGAGGTCGACAGCACAGGTGTTCCAAGGTCGATGTTGTTGTAAGTGCACGCTCTCAGCGAATGTCAAGGTCGATGTTGTTGTTGTGAAATTTAGGTCATTGACCCCATTACGTAATATTTCTCCCTATGGACTCTATGACAATATTAGGACCCCCGTCAGCATTAAAAATGCTGTACGAACCACGTGGTTCGTACGGGACTCAATAATGCATCTCTACTCCCTTTCATATACGGAATAATTTCTGTTCGTTTTAAGTTTTAATGTCGCTCCTTACTTTCAGTTTAAAAAACTTGTTTTTTTTATTTAATGTCTCATGGAACCCATAGGGCATACAGTACTGGGAGCTAAACCAAGAGGTATGGTGGGTGACGAGCTAGCTAATATTATAGTTTAGAATATTTTGCAAAAGTGATAACATATATGCACACCCGTGAATTTTCTTGACAGAAAAACCCTTTTTCATCATTAAGCGCGGATGTCTTTTCTTGAAATAACGTCAAACTAATCCAAAAGTTGCAATAATGTTCAAAAGTATGCTCTCCTTTTTTTCAGATAATCAGTGGGCAATATGCCTGATTTCCGTCAAAAATTGTGGTCATGAGCTTGTTGGCTGATGCTGTTAATTTGACCTTCTTCGGCAACAATTCATTGCGATTAGTTTATTATTTAAATTGGTCTTTGGTTCACTGTGCTATGATACCTCAACTTCCAAAACACAGACAAAATAAAATTAAAAATAAATAAAATGTAAGAATGAATAATATAGGATACTCTACACCTTACATTCTCCCTATATTTTGGGAAATAGGTAGAATTTCGCAAATTCTCTTCTTTTCTCCATTATTTTTATTTGACATAATTTCTGTTTGGCTGCTTAATTTTGCTTTTGGGTACAGTTTTCCAAAGGGGTGAATTTTCCAAGGAGTATACGCCTAGCATCAAGTAGACCACAATCAATTACCCTTTGCAATTGCCAAAAACTATTTTTACTTGTTTCCTTGATGCCTAATTCACACGAATGGCAAAAACCAAGGGTTTTCCCAAATACCATCGGTTTTCCGTTTGGTTTCCCTTTAGTTACGACGGGATTTTCGGCTTGTCTTTTGTTCAAGAAAAACCTAAGATTTTTGGTTTTCCTCTAGCCTATAAAGAAATAAATTCTTAAAACATTTATAACTTTTATTACTTTTAAGGAAGAATGCACATATTTGTTCCGTTATAAACTAAGGGAAACATAAATAATAACTAAGGGAAATACCTAGAAAAATATATAGTTTTTGAACCAAGGAGAATTTATACAGAATATATATAACAGGGGTGAATGTTAAAATTTTCCGTGTAAAAAGTCTTGGGCTTTTCGCTTTAATTTTTTTTTTATGGTAAATCCTATGTATGTCAATCTGGCTTGATTCACAAGACAGTAATGGGTAAGTCCCATGGGACTCTCAAGTAGTTGCACCCTTTTTGTATTTTTATTTATTTATTGTTGCTATCTTGGCCTTAACATTGATCAAACCGCAATGTTCCTTCCACACGGGAATCAATCACCCTTTGGATAGATATTAAAAACTTATTTTACTTATTTTTGTGATCAACAATATAATAAGGCTCTGTCCCATGTAATTTCCTTAATCTGCGCCTTTTTCGAATTCTGTTTATTTGTTTCTGCTTCTTTAGCTGTAAGGTAATAAATTTAAGAAAAAATATTTTCACTTTTAAAATGGAAAATCTTGGTTAGGTGGTGCAGGGTACTTACTTGTTTTGGAGCAGGATGCTCAACTATTAGGAAGGTTAACATGTATTAATTATATTATGCAAATATTCATATCTTTTACTAAGTTTTAATGCATACCTTTCCAACTATTATATCTGTTGTGTCTAAAAGGATATATAAAAAAATATATACTTAATATGCTAAAGGCTGAACTTTAAACTGTAGTGTAGCCAACAGTATTATCAACTTTGTAAGTTACAACTACTTAGAAACAACAATTTGGCCAGAAGACTTTGATTCTTTGATGCAGCAATCAAGTAAGTTTGGAGTTAAAGTACTAACTTCGAGTGCTTTGAATTTACTCAAAGTTTTGTGCTCAATTCCTTGATTAGGGATTAGCTGTTAGAAGTTTTATCGGGGAAAAGCGTTTCTCTCTAATAAAACTATCAAAGGCCTATAGGCTAACGTCAATCTTAAAGTTTTTAAGTATGCTCTTGGAAATTCTTGGTTGCGCTTTGAACTTTTAAAATAGTTGAATCCTAAGAGCATTAATGGATGACCAAAATTGATTACACAAACGAAATACATGAAAGTTTATATATAATTTTACTGGTAGATATACCCGAAAGAGGGTGAAAAAAGAGAGTTAGCGATATAGGGCGAAAGAGAGAGAGAGAGAAAGAGTGAATGAGAGAGAGATAGAGAGAAAGATTGAGTGAGAGAGAAAGAGAGAGAGAGAGAGAGAGAGAGAGAGAGAGAGAAAAGAGTAAAAGTTTCAGTAAGACACAAAAGGAGGTATCGGAAAAGAGAGAAACGGGGAAGGAAAAACTTACAAAATAGAGAAAAGATAGTAAAATAGTGAAGAAAGCATCTAGAATTTTTGTTATTGAATTTTCAGATGAAAGTAAAGAGCAACACTATAGCTTAAACGAACAGACCTATACTTGAAAGTTTTCACCCGCGTGTGGTTTTTGACAAAATTTCAACCGAAACCTGGGCTATTGAGTTAATTTTAAAGAGCAAAAATATAGCAAGTTGAGAATAGCAAGTTTTTATCCTTTCAGAACATTCGAAGAGAAGTTTTTTTTTAAGTAAGCTTAAGACAAATCAGCCCCTATGTTTTCAAAACCAATTTCAGCACATTGTGTGAAGGGATTGTTTTTTGATCCTTCAATTGGGTAAAACATATTTAAAAACTTAAAAAAAACTAAATTGATGATTTTTGTTCTTTTTCAGTTTACAATATATCCATCAAATTTCGTAGTTCCATGTTCGCTTTAGGTTCTTTTTATACTAGTATTCAGTAAAACGTAAATGAATATTATTGAAAAAAATTAAACCCGATGTACAGACATAGTGCTCTATTGTAGCTGATGGAGGTGTCTTTGCTTTAAAGAGAATTCGTAAGTGTTCTAAAAATGAGATAAGTAATTTCGGTACTTGTGTCTTATAGCCACCACACTCAAATTCTCTCGAGAAGTGAAATTTGGTTAATGCTTATGAAATAAAACAAAATATGGTGAAATATAATACTTTATCAACTAAATTATGAAAACAACAACTAAGAATTTTGGAAGGCGGGTCGCCCAGACGGCATTATATTAAATATGTAAACTAAACTAGCATAACCTAACCAAAGTTCCAACTAAATATTTAATTAAAATATACCCACAGTGTAGTTTCCCACCGAGCCTAAGCTACTATTGTCTGGTATAAAGACCATGAAAACCGGTTATTATCTCATGTTCGTGATACAAGATCTTGAGCGTGGTGGCTATAAGAAAAAAGTACCGTAATTTCTTTATGCTCTAGTTAAGCTTTTTACATGATGAATTGATAAAGCTAATATTTCTAATAGACAAGAAGTGGATATGGGGGGGGGGGAGGCGGGGGGTCATAGGGGGGGATCTTGGATGTCATAAGAGAATTTTCCCAGAAAGGACAGGTAAGTGTTGTCAGGAACTTTGCTTTTGTTGACGCATATGTGAATTATTGGCTTTTAATCTTGTTTTAATATGTTAAACCGTCCGTGGCAACGATCCGTAAGTAACTTGTGTTAATAGTAACCATAGTTCTTAAAAAAAAACTCGAGAAAGTAATTCACGTTTTTATGGTATTTCAAATAAATAGAATTCATCAACTATAAAGTGACCCAACAAAAGTTGTAACGCTGAGAAAATTTATTTTATTTGCAAAAAAGGGGAAAACCCTTAAAAATATTGTGTGATCTTGATGACAATTACACCATCGAATTCAGCGTATCAGAGAATCAAATCCATTGAATTCTCTGTTGTAGAGGTTTCAAGCCAGCATTTACAAAATATAGAACTTGTACATGTTCCGAGAAGCAGGACCACGGGTTTATTTAAGTGTTTTTTTTTCCCTTTGGAGTGACTGTATCGAAAGAGTGGTCCTATAATAACAGGATAAGGCTTTCTAAAAAGGACATCAAGATTTGATTCAATCTTTTTAAGTAAATGCTGGGCCACGGAAAGTAACATTTGTCCTGCCATCTTGCAGCAAAACCGACAGTTTTGGCCCAAGGATTCCAAAATCCATTGAGTAAAAATTCTGAGATAGCCAATCAATTCTCATAATTGAAAATCTGTATATTGAGGTTTCCTGATTAAGCTACAATAATGGCGCAAGAACGCACGCAGTCTATACATAATATACATTTAAAATAAACATTTATTTTAAGGCTTCATCTAACTAAGTTTATTCATTTGAGGCCAGATAAATATAAATACAAATGTTTATACTTGTATATAAGTCATTATGGAGGAAGGCTGGCGGAATTTTTCGCAGGTGTAAATTTCTTGGAGTGGAAGAGGAGGAGGGGACCAGGGCTACCGGCAGCATTTCGTGGAGACTTAATTGGTCCCATCCCCCCAGGCATTCATGAGAACATCCCTATAAATTTTATTTGTACAAAGAATTCTTGTTGGAAACCGCAGAGTGATATACCTAGCCTACTATTAATTTTGATATACTTGCCTCCTGCTATTAATAAATATTGGAGGGGTAAATGTATTCAGGGGTGATGATCAATCTCAAAGCATTGTTTGTGAACGTTAGAGTTAAATGTAAAAAATAGAAGGTGAAGGAGGAATTAATAACCCTAATTCACTTTCAAGAGAGCCTTAGATCAAACAGCTAGTGGTAAAAACAGAAAAGTAAAGAGCAACCGCTGTCAGTAAAAACCAAAACTATAAAGAAGGAAATTTTATCACAATGAATATGAAAAGAAGATTTATCTTTTATTCTAATTCGTAATACACAAGACGTACTTATATTAAAACATGGCCACCAAAGTCTACCATCATGTGGAAGTTTACATAGCTTTAGACATAGGAATTCTCACACAAACAGAAACACACACACAAACACACACAAACAAACACACACAAAGACAAACACACGAACACACAAATACGCAAACACACACACACAAACACACACATACAAACACGCACAAACACACACACACACAAATACACACACAAAAACACAGACACAAACACACAAACAAACACACAAAAAAAAACACAAACACACAGACACACAAACACACACACACACAACACACACACACAAACACACACACACACACACACACAAACACACACACAAGCACACAAACACACAAACACCCAGACAAACACACACACAAACACAAACAAACAAACACACACACAAACACACACAAACAAAAACAAACACACAAAAAAAAAAACACAAACACACAAACAAAAACAAAAAAAAAACACAAAAAAAACAAACAGAAAAACAAACATAAATACACACACAAACACATAAACACAAACACACACACACACAAGCGCACAAACACACAAACACACACACAAAAACACACAAACACAAAAACACACACAAACATACACACAAAAAAACAAAAAAACTCAAAAAAACACACGCACACACACACACAAACACAAAAAAAAACACACAAAAGCAAAAAAACAAAAAAACACAAACAGACAAAAACATAAA